>NC_056743.1:249063512-249111012 GCF_019279795.1 Protopterus annectens
CCCTTTCTGTTACCATTGTTGCACTGTTAGACCGAACAGGATAAAAATCAAAGTCACAGTAGAGCAAACATTAATACAACAAGTCTAGGGTGAAAAAGAACAATCCCAGCAACGTACTATATAAATTTTAATTAGACAAAAAAGCAAAGCTTTCAGGTTCATGCAAAACACTTCCTCAGTGCAAATTAAAAACATTCAAACCATATTTAATTACAATTACCGATTAAGCACAGCCAATCAAATAACATAAACAATTAAGAATCAATTTAGAGAAATATACTTCAAAAAGATAAAATTAAAAACATATATCATTTCAAACACATTTGTTTATACTTTAAAATAGACTTAAGAGTTACCATCTAGTTAATACCAGGGGAGTTATCAGCTTGTAATTGTAAAATCCATGCATATTCTCTAAGTTCCAGATTATTATTTAAGTTGCCACTCCTTATACTTCTATTGAAAGTGGTTATTACTCTAAAAGTAAACACATTTCAAGCCATTTTCAAAAATGTATTTGGCAAGTGAATTTGTTAAAATATTCCTCAATATCTGATTTATAGTCTATTATTTTTTTAAATGTCTTGTTGATTTACCAACATAAAAACTTGAACATGCCTTGCATGTTGCAAGATAGATTATATCGCACGAATTGCAAGTTGCAAAACACTTGAACGTATATATCTTATTTGTAGAGGGATGTACAAAGTTGGAGTTACTATTAATAAAAGTATAACAACTACAGTTATGGCATGGGTAGGTACACTTCTTTGAAATCTGTGTAGTTTTTTACATTACATTTAATATCTTTATAACAAAGCATTTGTTTTAAATTCAAACAAGTACAATATGCAAATCTAGGTTTGTTATCTATAATATTTTGCAATTCAGGTAAAGTTCTTAAAATACTCCAGTTATCCATTATTATTTTTTCATGCCATCGCTACATCTACTATAAGTAGTAGAATAGCGAGGTATGTAATCTCTATGTGATATATTATTACTTTCATCTGATGTGCTTATATTATTTAGCAGTTCGTGATCGTAGCCTCTAGCTATAAATTCTCTTTTGATTTCTTTATCTGTTCAGTACTATTACCCATATCAGTATTCAATCTACAAGTATGTAAAAATTGTCCCCCAACAATGGCCTTAAAACTATGTGGGGCATGCAGGGTCTGTAGTCTCATGTCAATGGGGCTGTTCATCGAACGGCCTTATGTCGACACATATACACTGGAATACCAAAATCTCGAATGGCCACAAAAGCAATTTTTTTCCAAGGGAAAAAAATCACTGGGCCAGCAATAAACAAAACAAACCGACAGACAAAATTAAGTTATCACACTATAATTAACAAGCGCTCTCTGCTTCTTATCCCCAGATTCATGCTAATAGATCAACATCATATTATTTGACTGTCAGCTCTGTAAACAAATCTTGCTAAAAACACTTTTAGCTCACCTCAGAGTAAGTACTTTTTTGCTGGGGACAATGCCCTCAGTACCCCCACACTTACATATATCTACTCTTTGGTCATACAATAGTGGAAAAAAGGAATTCTCCATTATTTCTGAAAGTGGTTTCACTGAAATATCTTTGCAAAACTGGCATTCAAATAACTTGCCATTGATCAAATGACAGGTTTCCCTTTTCTCCTAGTTCTGTAATAGTTTTATTACTATAATTGGAACCAATATATATGTAACATGATGGCCGAACAAATGCCCCCACACAATGAATTATCTGCATAAGATCATGCCATTCATGTACTTGTATTAGTTTTGCATTAATCACAAAATAGCAGAATTTAGACCAAGACCATTTCTCATTGTCATCAAAACATCTTTTTGTTTGCTATTCAAAGCTTGACAACTGCTAAGACCTACACTAACATAAGTCAGGTTAGTCATATATAGGCTTTAAAGGCCTGTTCTCCCCCAGACCTCCTGCAATTATACTTTTCCCATTAATCAAAACCCTCTTAGGCACCCATAATGCCTCATAGCATGCCAACAAGAATGCTACCAAAAACAAAAATGAGACTGTGGAAACTTAAAGTCCTCCTGCAATGTCATCACCATTGGGCCACACTGTGTCCAGACTCTGCCATGTGAGACTAGTTTTCCCACATTTTCTTTGCAGTAAATGCCTTGGTGATGCTCACTACCACATTTATTTATTAATTTATTTTATATTTGTTGACTGGGATAGTCCAACTGGATTAATGTCCATTTTCAGTGGAGGCCCGGGGAGAAAAGCTCCAAGGTAAACAGATAAGTAATAACAAAGACGGCATATTACCAAGGTAGACAGATAAGTAATAACAAAGAAGACATATTACAGATGAGATATTTACAAATGACATAAGCAGACATGAAATAGACAATATCACAAGTTTGAGTTACCCCTGGTAACAGTCAGGGGAAAAAATAACAGTAATTTGATTAATATATTATATACATTCATGGTGAGAGTTAGCCAGGCTTGTTACAGTGGCAAAGCCAGTTTAGTGCCAGATGTTGTTTGAGTTTAGCTTTGAATTGGGATAGAGAGGAGAGCAAAATAATGTTAGTTGGAAGGAGGTTCCATGCTTTGCCTGCAGAGTTTGCAAAGAGGGAGTCACCGGCTATATTATTCATTTTAATTGTCTTAATTTGTAGTCTGTTTAAGGATCGGAGCAGTCTTGGATTGTTGTGGGGGGGGGGGTGATCATATTTTTAAGAGCTGGTGTGTTATCTGGATAATAGAGGATTTTATTAGCCATAACCAAACGGTTATATTGGATTAGACTGGGAAGTTCTAGCCACCCAAACTGTTTAAGGTTGATGCAATGGTGTGTTCTAAAAGATAGGCCAGTGGCAAACCTGGCAATGTGGTTGTAACAGATTGAGAATCTGTTAAGTGCAGTTTTATTTAGATTAGAGAGAAGGGGGGATGCATATAAAAGTGTTGAAAGCAGGTGGGAGCGAGCTATGGCAACCACAGCCGGAGGGGTTAGGAAGGCTTTTATTCTATACAGTGACCCTAGTTTTTTTATTGATGGTTTAGATCATTTGGTTTACATGAAGGTCAAATTTTAGGTTATTATCAATTATTACTCCTAACAATTTTGTAGAGGAGTCAGGGGTGATTATTGTGCCATCTTTTGCATTTATGGTGAAGGTAAACGGTGTGGACCTTTGTGTTGAAGAGAATAACAGCATTTTAGTTTTTTGGGGGATTTAGCAACAATCAACGTTCGGAGAACTAGGTTTCTATAGTATTAAAGGTGGATTGGGTAACAGACCTTAATTCTGAGGGAGATGTGGCTGAGCAATTCAGGGTGGAATCATCAGCGTATTGGATACAGCTGATATTTGGGATGACTGTATATAGGTTATTTATAAAGATGGAAAACAGTAGGGGTCCTAATATGGAGCCTTGTGGCACTCCAAGAGTATTAGGTAATAGGCTGGAGAGCTTGTTCTGCCAGAGGACAACCTGCTGCCTCCCACTGAGGTAAGACTTAAACATTGAATGGCACTGGTATTTAGACAGAAAGATTGCAGGGTGTGAATCAAAAGTTGGTGATCCATCATGTCAAATGCCTTTGAAAGATCCAAGAAGAGGGATGAGGATATTAGATTATTGTTATGATTATTATTAATGCTATTGGTGAACACTAGTAGGGCTGTGGTTGTGCTGTGGTGTGGATGGAAGCCATGTTGGGTATCGACCATGAGGTGATTCTGAATTAAGTGGTGCATGAGTTGTTTGTGTATACATTTTTCCATAATCTTAGCTAGTGGAGAAAGTATAGCTATCGGTCTGTAATTGGAGAATTCAGTGGAAGAACCTCCTTTATGCAGTGGGATTACATAGGATGTTTTCCAAATGGTGGGAATTTTTGCCTCTGCTATGGTGTAGTTAATTAGTATAGATACTGGATAGGCTATGGCATCAGCTGATTTTTGAAGGTACTCAGCAGGGAGTTGATCAGCTGAGAGTGTGGTGGGTTTTAATTTTTTGACCAAGGTATGGATAAGTGATGTGGACACTGGTTGGAAGCTGAAAGAAAGTAGGTTTATAGTGGTGGTACTATCAGGGCCAGGGGAGCTGGGAGGTAGTTGGCTAGCTAGGGCTTGAATTGTCTCTGTAAATAAATGGTTAAAACTGTCTGAGACATCCTCAGGAGATTTATCAATGGTAGCGATGGGGATAGGGGTAGACATTTTTCCAGGATGGAGTAAATTATTCAGACCTGCCCAAAACATCTGAGGATTATTCTGGTTTGCTGTCTGTAAATTACAGTAGTATTGTTTTTTGTCTTGTAGAATGGATTTTTTAGTCTCATTCCTAGCTTGCCTGTATTTAACATGATTGTAAGGGTCTTTAGTGGAGCGCTATAGAGCCCAGATTTTGTTTCTGCTGGACATTTTTAGTCTAGATTCTTTAGACAGCCATGGGGCAGTTTTTGCCTTTGTTCGCTTAAAACGGGCAGGTGCATGCAACTTAAGGATATCAAGAAATCTATTGTTAAAATATGCAGCTGCCTCTTTTAAGGGGAGGTGTTTTAACATAGACCAGTTACAGGAGTTAAGTTCCTGTTTGAATTTGACAGGGTTAAAGTTTACTTTGTTTTTGACTTTCTTGAGTAAGGATTGATGAGGAATAATGACTTTTTGCTTAACTATATCAGTAAGAAGGTGATAACTCAGATCATTGAGGAGGGTACCAGCAGTGTACAGTTGGGGGTTACTATTTACAAGTACCCAGTCTAGTATACTTTCTTTATGTTTGGGATTACCTACCCTGGTTGGGGTGGTTATGATTTAAGTAAATGCATGCAGGTTGATGTGGGTGGTAGGGGATTCTGAGGAGCAGGTGGCCCAGTCTATGTTAAAGTCACCAAGTAATAGGGTTTTCCTGAGAGTAATGACATGAAATCCAGTGTAGGATATCTTTGAGTGTGGCTATATTATTATCCGGGGGAATATACACACAGATAATGTTGATGCATTTACTTTTGTTAATTTGCAATTTAGTGGCCAGGATTTCTGAGTTATTAATTTGAAGTGGTTGATTAACATCTGTGGTCACATTCAAAGCAGATTTATAGAGTATAGCTACCCCACCTTCTTCCGGGAAGCACGGTCAAGCCTGTGAATGTTATACCCAGGTGGTAACACTTCATTATCAGTTGTGGTTGGTTTTAACCAGGTCTCAGATAGACAGAGAATCTCAGGGGAGTGGACAGCCAGGTGTGCATGCAGTTCATGTACCTTGTTATTGATGCTTCTAATATTGTGATGACAGGCCAGGAGAGAGTTGGTAGGTCTATTAATTGTAATTTTGTGGCTTAGGTGGCAGATAGAGGGGGTATATATATCAGAGGTGGATGGGCCAGGGTTGGGATGAATGTCACCACCAAGTATAAGACTAGGGCTATACTTAGTGATAAGTTTCAGGAGTTTGTTTAAAAGTTTGTAATATTGTTTGGCTCTATAGCTTGTGTGCCTGGGGTTTGCATGCTGAAAGAGTGAGCAAGGCTTAGAGTTGGACCCATATTAATTAGAATGGCTAAAGCTGGGCTGTTTTACATCTGGTGTGATAGTATGGCCATTTGGGTACTGATAATCAATAAGCATTTGGTTTTCATACAAGGTGATTACATAAGTAGCCAGCAGTATGGGTATTAGAGAATAGTGTAACATTATGAGAGAATGAGTGTATTTAGAAGCAAAGATGGCAAATACAAAGACAATTACAGCATACAATAGTTCCATCAGAGTTTAAGTCTTGGCCTAAATAAATTCCAAATATTAGTTACAAATATATGCAGAGATAAGTCACAAACAGTACATTAAAAAGAACAACATTAAGTCTTGGCATTACAGTATACAAAAATATGTTACATTATAAAGGAGAGTTTAGCTGTGATAACAAAAGTATGCTTTACACAAAACATTAAGCAGTAAACGGCAGTAGTAATTAAACAAGGTATTTGTCAACTGAATGACAAGACATTTGAGTTTCAGACTTCATATCCTCCAGAAAAACTCATGGCAACACAAAACCTTTTAATGTAGCAACTTTCCAACTTCATAAGAACACATGGCAATTCGAATGCTGTATAAGGCAAAATAATTTTCCCTAGTAGCAAAGCATTCAAAAAATGCAAATGCCTTGATTGTAAACCATAATAGCTGCATGTATATGTCTCATGAAAGACAACCAGAAATAGTATTAGAAGGTGAACAATATAAAGTTATAAATCATGTCCCAAAAAGAATGATGCCATGACCATATTATAACAATAATGGGAAAAATCCTTGTGGTGTGAAAAGTGTCCAATGAATCTCCTGGAAATAAAGATAAAACCCAGACCACTAGGCCTCAACGAAATATTAACAATATATAACCAAATAAAGGCAAACGCAATCAGCCTAAAATGCCTAATGCTGGTTAATAACTATCATGGCGAAATTGCTGATTACACTAATAAATATTAGCCAATAACAGGGCATAGATAAGTTCTGAATATGAGAAACACAAACTGATAGAGCGTCCCACAATACCTGTTAATAATCCAAAACAACACAATAAATGTCCAATGCTGATTTATGACTGTTTTTGCTTCCATTTACTGGTTGTACTAAAACATACCAGCCGATAGTAAGACATAGAAAAGTTCGATTGCCGAAAAAAACAAAAATTATTAGCGTCTGACAGTACCTGTAAAAAATCCAAAGAAACACAATTGGAAGTCGCCACTCAGTCACCATAAGATAATACTGTCAGCACCCCAAGCTGTAAACATTCCACTGCAAAAAAACTAACCAAAAAAGGGCAGAAGTCACTGTATTCCAAAATTCAGGGTCTATTCAATTAGAAAATCCAATGACCAACCTTAGTCGCTGCTGCTGCTTCCATTGTCTCCTCAAGAATCTGCTCCTGAACTGAGCCCAAAGATGGAACTGTGTTTTCCAACCTTCAATCAGGTCGACGTTCATCGCTACCTGGAAAAAATACGATAATCCAAGTCCCAGAATAGTCAGCAAATAAAAGCATCCACAGTGGATAGTTGAAAAGGCGAAAAAGCATGCAGCTTGTGGTTTTGCAGTCTATTTGTTTTTTTACTTTAAATGAGGTGTATTTGCATTGCAAATACTCATACTGGATTGCTGTCTCTGAATTTATCCTAAAATGAAGATATATAACACTTCCATGCTGTTCTGCTTTGATCTGAATCTCTTGGCTACCAAAAACTCTTCACCTTCCAGAAGCAATGTCATTTGGCATAGAAAGAGACCACTGGTCACTTACTTGAAAATGAAGAATTGTGTTGTACTTTCCTTTTAACCATTTTCCCTGTTCATGAAGCTGCTTGCACATCCAAACAAAATCCCTAGACTTCTAACAGCAACCAAATACAATTAAATATCTAGCTACCCTACATCTTGTCCACCAGTTTTCACCAAAGTCAAGATATAATTAAATGACTAAGGAATAAAGGCCAGCTATAACCCTTCCCAGAGGTTCACATTCCTAGTGCAACAAAATGCCTTATACTTTGCTTATATACATTTCCTGTTGTAGTCAGTTGAGGTTGCTCCATCAGGTTCCATATTTATGAGTCTGCTAAGCCCCAGAGAATGTATGGCATTTGACAAGAAAAATCTGTAGTATCTCAAATATGTAATGATCTGTTGCAGCTGAAAAAAACAAAGAATCCAAAATTGAATTGCCCACTCCTGGTATTTTCTTAGTTCAGAATGACACATTTAATGACAAATATTGTGAATGAACTACCTCATAAGCAACCTCTTCTTCTCTTTCTCTCTCTTAAGTGTTGTAATACTATAGATTACCCAAAGGATCTCTAAGGAGTACAAAACTACCTTTTTGAACTTTCACACCTAAAATTTATGCAACAGCAATACTGGAAAAACTCCAACATAGTTATGTGGCTATCTTCTTTATGAGCCCGTGGTAGCTCCTTCTGTCGACATCCCTCAGCTTTCCTCAACTACTGCATATAAACACCAAATTCTAGCTTCCTGAACCAGAATTATCTCTGAGTAATTCCAGCTCATGACTGACTATCACTGCTGCCACAAGGAACATTAAGTGTGCCAAAATATTTCCCAGCTATCAGGTCTTGGGACACCTTGACTATATGGTATGGTAGCCTTCACCCTTCTGTTTGTGATAAGCCTGCACATAAAGGACTGATTCATGAAATTAAGTATGCAAATGAAATTCAGACATCATCCTTTCTGTATTTCCCGTATGGACTAAATTCAGATCTCACAGCTTTTTTACTTCAGTATTGAGAAGTCAAAAAACCTGTTTACTACAGTCTGTATCAAACCAGGGGAAAGAAGTTCTAACTCAAATTAAATGTGTCAGTTGAATCCTCAGCTGATAGCAAACTGCTTAAAATATATGTAGTAACTAGAAACATTTCTATAGTTCAAGTATGCCAATAAAGAAAAAGTCAGTCAAGAAGTGAATATTTTTATGTGACTCAACCTGTTGCACTGTTATCCACTATAGACGTTTGTTGAGTTTCTCAGTATTTGCCAAAGTACCTCTGTATTCTACAGGTATACTGCTGTCTGTGTAGTGTTTACACTGAAACGTAATACCTCTGCCTTTGGGACACACTGGTGGGAACAAAACTGGATTTTATATCTTTCTTTGCAATTAATGCTCTTTTTAATCCTCTGTTACTAACTGTAAGACATTATAAAAGCTAGCATAAGATACAGATGTCATCCTTAGAAATTCTATTATTCAATGAGCTACTTATCAGATAATACTAAATTCTCATTGTAATTGTTATAGACTATACCTGTTAGGGAAATTTATAAGAACCCACGGATTCACTTTATAATCTCAAAATACTGAAATATAAAGCCAAAAACTCACAAACCTGAAAACCAAAACCATGAAATTCAAAACCGTGAATGTCAACAAAACACTACAACACACATGTAAATACAAATGCACCTACCTCCCGACACTACAACAAAGCAAAACACACACAAACACAACAAAACACACACACCTATCCTTCCTATAAGCAGGGGGGCAAGCCCCCCTGCACCCCCACACCCCCGCTACTTATATATACTAACTCTGAGGTCACACTAAACACCAAAAGACAGAAAACCCACCACCACACATTCTACACCCCCCCTTGCACAAACAAACATCACATACATACAAACACCACCACTCTCAACACTGACACACTCACACTCTTACCTACCTACCCTAACCCACACCTAACACTCCCCAACACACTCGCATACGCACAAACACCCCCAAAACCCTTAAAAAACATAACACTTACCTAAAGTGTCATATCTGGGTTTGATATTCTGCAGTTTTGCACAACTGCAGATTCGACAATTTGGTCTCAAGATACTGAAATTCGACATTTCAGTATTTCAAGATTCCGAAGTGAACCCGAACCCACTCAAACGGGAAGGTAGAGTCATTAAAGATGTTCATTGATAATTTCTCTCTCTCAATTTGTCTCTCTTTCTCAAGTATCTCTCTGTCCCTGTCTAGTAAATACTTTTTTGACTATTATATGTCTCCTTTGCCAGTTTCATGCTCCTCCTCCTCCCCTGCTGCTGACATATGAAAAATAATGGATCCCTGTAAATAGAAACATAAATGTTCTTCTTATGGGAGTAGACATTTGTTTATGAATTTGCAGCAGAAGTGGGGCAAAGGGAAGTCCAGTCATAGCCTAGGTCACATCTGCAGAGGCTACTCTTTACACCACTGAGAAATTATGCTATGCACTCCCCCCCCCCCCCCAGTTAACTACATTCTCAGACTGTAGAAAGGTAGAATTCCTTTATGCCAGTTTTATGGTAGAGTTCAGTATTTCACTTGTGGTCTGTCAGGCTGTAACATAAGCAGTTATTCATTAATTCACTAATTCTCCAAATACCCCCTTAATTCATTTCAGAGTCATGGTGGATCCATGCCTATTCTAGTACACATTTTGCCTTAGATCTATTTTTCTTCATCTGGACCTTTCTGAATTATTTAACACAGTCAGTTCAACAGGTAAAACTTCTATCTACATTGGTTTGTGTATTTCCTAATATGATGATTCCAGTGTGCATGTGTATTATTAAACTTTTTCTGCTTGTAATAATATTGATTCTTGTCTATGATAACTATCATTCAAACTAATTTTGCTTCACAAAAAAGGTCTAGAGTTGTCAGATTCTACTGTTCCCCATAAAAGCATATACAAGTCCAGTATGATTTAAGTTCCTCAAAGAGCTGTTGTTTTACCAAACTGAAGCCTATCTAGTGTCATATATAAATGTTTATGCATATAATCGTATGCTAAACATAGTTCTTCTATACATCCATATGCATATTGTTGCAAGCACATATCTTTCAAGACCAAAATAAACACACTGCACTCCACATATACAACTTATCACTGAAATATTATATCAGAAAAGCAGAGGCTTGTGGGCATGGCCAAGATAGCTAACTGAGAGGAGCAACTGGTGAAAGCTCAGAGACTGAAAACTTTTCTCTGACAGAAAATATAATCAAAAAAATAAAATTTGGAGATACTTGTTAGCTAATTTTATTCACTAATAGTCAGAGAAAAGACTTATAGTTTCATGTTCAAAAGCTGTAATTTTCCTGTCAGAATTTCAACTGTTTGGTAAAGAGAGAAGAGACTTCAACATGAGACACTCAAGAAATGGTACTCAAGATTCTTCTTTTAAAAAAGACATCCAGTCACTAATATCTTGTATGCAGGATGTACTACTTAAAATGGACAAATTGGATGCCAAAATAGCATTTTTCAAACAAAAGACCAGAAAGAAGATGGAACATTTAGAAATTCTTATAAAACAACAAAGTGCATAAATTAGCTGTATGGAAGAAGCTTTAAATGTCATGAAGGCAGAATAAGTGAAAGAGAGTCTCAGACTGAATTTCTTTTAAAATAAAATATCTGACATATAGATAAAGTTGATAATTTAGAAAACAGAATAAGACAAAATAACATTAGAATTTATGGTATGCCTGAAAGGTATGAGGGAAACAATATAATAAACTTCTATACAACCTGGCTAAATAAAGCATTAAGTCTACCTGAAACTTTATCTTTTGGAAATGAAAGAGCACTTAGATCCATCATGAGAGCATCTTCGAAGAAGGAAACTCACCACCATGTTCAATTATAGTTCAGTTTATGTCTACCTTAGAAAAAGATGAAATATTAAAAACAGCATGGTCCAACCCACCAATAGGTGAACATGTAATCAGATTTGACAATTTCAGTAAAGTAATGAGTAAAAGAAAATCCTGCTTACCACTGGTCAAGGAACTTAGAAAAACAATATTGAAGCCACTTTGGTGTTTCCTGCAAAGATCAAATTATTTCTTTCTAAAGGAACTAAAATATTTGACACACTGGAAGAGGCATCTCATTTTGTCAACAAAACTAAAATCCTTAATGATACTGAAGAAATGGACTGAAGCAGTACATCTCTCAAGCGATAGAGTGAGCTGAATTCCTGGAAAACTGCTTCTAAAATTAAAAAGCTTTAAAACAAGTGACTTTTATTCTCTGATTCCAGGACTTTCATTTTCTTAAACAATGGCTTTACCCTTTAAGTAAAAGGTTTGCATTGGACTTTAAGCTTCAAAACATATGAAAGTGTGTAATTATATGTTACGCTAAAACATTTTCATGATAAAGAACAGGAATTGTTATCTTTACTGTTTTGCTATATTTACAGTAAAAGACAATATATTTCATTTAACTTATAAATGTATTTATACATGTTTAAATACTTTCTGTAAGAAAAATGTCATTAAATTATAAGCAATAAACTTGGTAACTTTAAGACTATATAAGTTAAGCATTTTATTTTATTGGCTTAACTTTGCTTAGTATGTGCATTGCTGGGACATGTAAATGTTAGATCTAAATAATATGCTAATTAGCTAATTAGAAGTGTTAAAGTGCTGAATATTTGTTTTCCTGTGTAACACAATTCTTTCACAGCTCGTTTATGAAGCAATTAATACTTAAAAAAGGCCTTAGAACAAAAGAATGTTCTAGTTGTGTCAGAATATTGGATTCTTGCTTGCCTTGTTTTTCACCTTGAGCTATTCTAAAAAAAATCTAGGTCAAAGTTCATCACTGATGTCTGTGAAAAAAGAAAATAACTTTCTTTTTCTTTCTTATTTTTTTTCTCAAGTGTATATGTGAAAAAATAACTCACAACAACATTGATTTTTTTCTTTGCTTAGAAGTGGAGACTTGGTAAAACAAAAGTTATAGTAATGCTTCATACTGAGCTGTTGCTGGCATATAATTTGCTTACATTTTGCCAAATGATAATGTCTATGCTGTAGTGTTATTAACTCTAACTGTATATATTAATGGAAAGAAGTAAAGTTACACTTTTATTACTGATTAGAACAGTTTAAAAGAATTAAGAAGAATTACAAATTTACAGAAGAAATTAGCCACTATTGTGTGCAGTGACTTGTCATTTTCACTTGCCATAATCAATTTCTAATGTTAGGTTGTAAAGCTTAGATCAGAACAGCAGTTCACAATGACTAAAAACACACATTCACATTAAACAAGCAGGAATTATTTTATTTTATATATATATATGTGTGTGTGTGTGTGTGTGTGTGTGTGTGTGTGTGTGTGTGTGTGTGTGTGTGTGTGTGTGTGTGTATAGTCTAGATTGCTTGTAATACTATAATTAATATGAAGAATATACATCTTATGAATAATATGCATATGTGTACTATAATCTCTAATAGAGAGATGATGATTAAACAGCCTTTTGATGGGAGAATGTAGAAATACAAGTCATATACAATGTTGTTGTGTCTTTCAGCTTTTCCCGGTTAGGGGTCGCCACAGCGGAACTCCGATCCGCTAATGATTGGCAGTAGATTTTTATGTACTGGCTTTCCAGGCCTAACGCACAACCTTCAATGAAGGAATGCCCATTCATGCATGTCACCACACAGAAGATGCTCTAACTGAGAATCAAATGGGCAATGTCTAACTGTGAGGTGACAACGCTACCGCAGTACCACCACCGCAGTATACAAGTCATATACAATAAGGTATAATTATTGTACAAGTCATACACAATAAGATATAATATTAGTGGGCAAATAAGACAGAAAAGAAATATATTTAAATAAACTGCTTATAAGAAAGATATGTATTACATATACCTGCATATAGCAGAAATGTGAACGTTCAAGATTTCATATAATTTATATATAAATTCTTATAAAATATTTGAAAAATATCCCGAAAGCTGAAATTTGAAGCTTGGTTATGTGAACTTTGAAGCTTTTTGCATCTTGCATGTTTGTAGCTTCATTAATACCAGCTGAAATAACTCATTTCATAAGTCAGAGCTGATATTTGAGTGTTATATTGCTAAATAATACATCCATTTTGGTAGAAAGTAAACTAGATTTTTCAATATTTTTGAACCTGGAAGGAGAAAATGGGATTGGATTTAAACACATTGTAACTTTTGAATACAATATACACTGCAAATGTCTTTTTTACTCCTTAGAAATAGCGAGGCATTCTATTTGACCCCAGTAATGTTAATATTTTTATTTATTAGTTTAATAAGCTAAAGATTTGTTTAAGTAGTTTGATATTTATCATATTAAAAGTATTACACAATTTTGATAAAGCATGATGAATATATATATATATATATATATATATATATATATATATATATATATATATCCTTCAGTAGACTGAAAGTTCACTTACCCAACTTTCAGATAGCTGAGATGAAAAGGCAGATAACCACAGAACACCAACATCTCAGAACACCAACTTCCCACTCCAGGTAAGTAATAGAGTGGCCATCCTGAAATAATAGTAAAACAGAAGGAAATTAAACCCACCTATGTGGGCAGGCTGCACCCCCACACCCCCCTAACTAAATATACCAACTCCAAGATTCCACTACCACGGGGGTAAGGGGCAAAATTCAACAGGGTGGCCAAGTGGTTACTTACCTGGAGTGTGGAGTCGGTGTTCCAGGATGTCAGTGTTCTGCAGTTGTCAGCCTTTTCTGAAAGTTGGGTAAGTGAACTTTCGGTCTACTGAAGTAGACCCATCTATATATATATATATATATATATATATATATATATATATATATATATATTTATATATTTATATAAATAAATAAATATATATATATATATATATATATATATATATATATATATATACGGGTCCACTTTTAAATTTCAAAATTCCAAAACCTAGAACCTCTAAATCCCAAAGCCCAGAAGTTCAAAGTTTTGGAATCTCGAAACTTGTCAATGGAGATTGCCATACAGTGTGGAACGAGAACTTTACTTTCTCTTCATTGTAGTGCAATCTTGGAGTTGGTATATTTTGGTAGCAGGGGGTGTGGGGGTGGAGCCCCACACATGGGGAGTGCAGGGGGCCTTGTCCCCCTGCAAAAATGTAATTTATGAAGTTTTATTGTTTTAGTTTTTTTTTTTGATGATTTCAAATCTTCGAACTTCTGGGCTTTGGGATTTAGAGGTTCGAGGTTTTGGAATTTTGAAATTTAAAAGTGGACCCATAATATATATATATATATATATATATATATATATATATATATATATATATATATATACATGTGTGTGTGTGTGTGTGTGTGTGCATTGATTTTCCTTTTGTATATCAGTTTAGTATGATAAGATTACTTATCACCTGTAAGTTTACAGATATCATTATCTTTTCAGCTCCCACTTTGATCTATGTATTTATTTAGAGATTTAGTTATAATAATTTTGAAAAAGCAAATAATTTAAGAATATTTAATGGATAATTTATACCACTATTATGTAAATAGGTATATAGCACTATTTGTCAGATTATTTAATATTTGTGATTGTACAATGACTCCCTATTAATATTCAAAAATGTGCACGCTGATTGGCCCAGCCCAACCAGTGTGCCCACTGTAAATTCCACAATATACCAATGGAAAAAGGTCCAGTCCCCTGGACTTTTTTCCGTTTGGTATAAAGTACCCCAAAACCTTTTTTTTTTTTTACAATTTAAAAAAAAAGAAAAAAACGGAGCAACGGAGACTTTCTTTTCTCCGCTGCTTTCATTTCAAAGCATTGATGTACTGGGTATGCATGGGAATGCAAGTTCCATACACATGCGCACTACATCAAAATGAAGAAGCAGTATACCACAACCAGCAGAAGAACAATAATCCGTCGTTATGCAAAGACATTATTTAAGAAAAGTAAGTATTTTGTTTCTTAAATAACGTCATTGTATAATAGCAATAACCAACTCTGTGGTTGTGGTATATTGAAGACTTACCCACGGTTGCCTTTGTTTAATCACTCGGGCTTCATCCTCATGATTAAACCACACCAATCATGGGTAAATCTTCAGTATACCACACCATGTCATTGTTATTGCTTAATTAACAGATGATTCTTAAACTTTTTTATAATAATGAGGCAATAGTTTTAAATGGAAAAATATATAACTAAATTAAAAGCCTTTTATTATTTTAATTTATTTTATATATATATATATATATATATATATATATATATATATATATATATATATATATATATATTATTTGTATGCCACAGTAACTTTTGGCTATTTTGATGAGTTATTAGGTATTGGTAGGTAGAGAGATAATATAGTATTTTGTCTATTCAATAGGCAAACTAGGAACTTTGATATGGTAGGTTGTGTTTTATATATATATATATATATATATATATATATATATATATATATATATATATATATATTTTAACTTAGAAATAACTGTCAGAACACTGCAGAAGAATGAAAAAACATTTGAAATAGAACTTCCAAAACAACAGAGGACGAAGGAGCCTGTAATAAGCTTTCATCTTAGAATTACATTGGCAATTAAAACTCACTGCTGAAGCACCCCCAGGCATTAATGAGAATTTGAATATTAAATGTGCCCTTAGATGGTTGCACTAATTTTTTGTCATACAACTTTACTGTAACATATGTAATTTGAGTAGTATACTTTTAGATCTGACAATTTGCTTTAATCAATATGCTAATTCCTAGCCCTTACACTTACTGCTTAATTTTTCATGTTCTGATGTGTTTATTAACTACTGGTTACTGCATTTTTGTTAACTCCCACTTAATATCTTATATAACCTTAGGTTTTCACTACATTTGTATTGTCTGAAGAAGTCTTATGCACCAATAAAGACAAAAGCTTATTACAGGCTCCTTCGCCCTCTGTTGTTTTGGAAGTTCTATTTCAAATATATATATATATATATATATATATATAGTTACAGTCATACACTTGTTTTTTATTGTTTATTTATGAGTTTAGTAGTTTAACTTGTAGAAAGGAAGAATTCAAAAATGTGGAATGTTAAGATAGTGTTGGAGTAATGCATTAGAGTCTTATATACAAATAAATTAGTATGGTGGATAAATGTGTCAAAGTATTTTTAAAAGAAATCTTTTTAAATACCCAATAGGGATATTTAATCTACTATCTATTAATGTAAATGGATTAAATAATGTCAAGAAAATAAAGCATTAATAAGATATCTAAAATTAAATAGAGAAGATATATTCTTGCAAGAGACTCACTTGATAGATAAAGATATACAAAGCTTAAATAAATTAGCTTACAAAATTTTATTATCTGCTTCTTTTAACAAAAAAAAAAGAAGAGGAAATGCTACACTTTAGAGAAAATCTACTGTAATGCCTAATGTCATGGAAACCATTAATGATCCCAAAGGGCTGTATGCATCTGTAATAATTAAATATAATGCCAGGTGCAAGAGTGGATAAAGATCACTTAAACTTACTACAAAGTCATTGGAAGGGTAGTTTAATTCTACCAAGGGATTTTAACTGCATACCTAGTATAGAAGATAAGTGAAAAAAAGAAAGCTAAAATTCTAGTATCAGTTAAAGCACTAAACTAATTAGTAATAATAATTTAGTTGATTTAATAGTAAAAGCAGAAGATAAATCATTGTTCTTCACTCATTATTCTTATGTGTATAGTACACAGACTAGAATTGATAGGATTTATGCCATTACATATTTATTTAATAAATTAAATTTTAAAACTATTCCTTGTCTTTTACCTAATCATAGTGCACTAAGTACTAATATATTAATGGATATAAGGAAATTTTAGATTGTTTATAGAATCCCAGCATATATATATGATGACATCAAAAGAATTTAAGAGTTATCTTAAGGAACACATTGAGATTTTTTTTACTTTGAATGATAATGGTCAGCTTAGTAACGTCATACTATGGGACTCCTAAAAATGCATATTAATGGTAAAATGGGAAGCTGCAACAGTAATAAAATGAAGAGTGGGATAAAGAATTGTTAGAAATACAAGATGAAACACACAAAGTGAGGTCTGAACAACAAACAAAGAAATTAGATTATACATAAGTCATTACAAATTACTGACAAAATATCAAACAGTTTTAACATAAAGTAGAGATAGCTTAAGAAAAAATAAAATTGCAGTTATACAAAGATTTCAAAAAAATCTACTTAGCTTAGTTAATAGAAGTAAGATGTTAGCAAAAAGGCACAAATCAATAACATTCAAAATTCTCACACTAATAATCTTACTTCAGACATAGAGGAAAAGCTTACAATTTTTAAAACATTCTATGGGGATCTTAATAAAGATAAAAATAATAATCTTAATGATTATAAAATTGAAAAGTATTTAAAGAAAAATATTATTAATAAACTTAATGACTAACAAATATCATTGTTGATTAATCATATTAACCTAATAGAAGTTAAAGAAGCTTTTAAAAAGGGGAACGTGGTAAAGCTCCAGGGTTATATGGTTTAAGTATGGGATTATATATTCTATTTCCATTAAATATTTTAGAATTACTGAGTGATGTTTTCAAGATAATTCAGAGTGACAAAATAATTCCTCCCTCAGAAATTTTCTGTAATCTCACCCATAATTAAACAAGGAAAGGATAATAAGTTAGTTTCCTCACATAGACCTATTTCATTATTATTAAATGTAGGAACAAAGAAGAAAATCCCCAATGAATGAACTATGCCTGCAAGCCAACAACAAATGTAACTGAAGAAAACAAGGCACAGAAACATGATTGGAAGCATAAAATGTTAAAAGTTTAATGAGGTAAGCACTTTCACACCAAATACTAGTGCTTCTTCGGACCGTATGAACATAGCTTTAGATTTCAAATTGTTGAAATTATTTCTGAAAATATACATGGAGATGATGTGAAAAATTTCACTGAAAGCAGAGAATTGCAGAAAAATTTCACTGAAAGCAGAGAATTGCATTGGATTATTTTATGGCAAGCTAATAAATACCCAGGTCTAAATGACCGGGTTTCTATTAAACCTGCACTGAAAGCACAATGTCTCTTTAAATGATACATGCTGTAGCTAAGTTTTTGCTCTTCTCTGATGTTTATTAGCTGCTTTGAACTTGAGTGAATATATTAAAAGTGCTTGCTGATGTAGTTTTTATATGGTCTGACGAAGCACTAGTATTTGGTGTGAAAGCGCTTACCTCATTAAACTTTTAACATGTTATGCTTCCAGTTGTGTTTCTCTGCGTTGTTTTCTTCAGTTACATTTGTTGTTGGCTTGCAGGCACAGTTCATTCCTTGGGGATTTTCTTCTTTGTTGGGAGCGTGGCTGAGAATTTGGATACAGAGTAGCAGTGCAATGGGTTTAATACAACCAGTAATCATTTTACCAGATTGCCGACTACAGAAACTAACCGTCTGCTAGCAAAAATTAACACTGAGCTGGTGAATGGAACTGTTACATTGAATGCTAATGAAGCACATTTATTTTCAGCAGTAAGAGAACTTGAAAATTATATATATATAAACTCAAACACCTTCAGTGGCAATGCTTACACTTCGAAGCTTGTTTCTTTCATAAATTTATTCCTCGTGGGCTGCATGTTTTAAATATGCCCACATATGATGAAACCTATGCTGAACTCTTGTGTAAGTGGCAGCAACTGAATTTAGAATGCAGCTTTAATTATATTCGGTTGCTACTGGACTTTTTTAAACCTACTGAGTTAGAACTGAGTGAAGCTGTTAATGCTAAATACTGTGAACTAACTGATATGTTTGGTGATGAATTTTTGCCCAGCATGGATGGTGTGATGGATAATATTATTTCATATGAACAGCGGCTAAAAATACAAAAGCAAAAGAAGTTGAATAGAGACACTGTTGATTTCAGACAAGGGAATGTATTTACCTGGCCCAGAAACAGTATGTTGAACAGAAACTTGGCCAATAACATAACTCCTGAGAACAGTGTTACTAGTGTTGAAACTGTCTGTGCTGCTAATACTCTTACAACCACAGACACACCATCCACTTCTCACTCCACTGTTGAGGGCCCTTTATTTACTCCTGGTCTCACCAAACCACCAGATGTGAGGAAAAAGACAACAGTCCAGAAGACAGCTTCCTGCCTTATACCACTACCACTGCCCATCAAGCAGAAGGAACCTATATGCCAGTATCACTTGCACAGCAGAGGGAGGAAGAGGCTTTGGCAAGAGGAAGACCAGCAAATTATAAAGAGAATGTGGCAAGAGAAAACCGATCGTTAATACACAATATTTCTAAGAAATGTTTAACAGCTGTTCAGATGTCGTTTGTAAGTCGTGATTTAAATTTTATTCTAGCACAAGGTTCTCAGTTTACAGAGACAGTTATTGACAGTAAAAGGTTTGCATACAATGTAATGTTAAAAATGTTGTAGTCTAATAATGATGACGTGGCTTCTAGCTTTAAGAAACCAAGCACGTTTCAGCCAAATTTACACCCGGTATTGGACACATTTTATAAAAAATCTGAACATGACTTGTTGCAAGCTACCAATAGCTGCATGCTTAAAAGAAAGTTTTGTAATCTAAGCATTTCAGAGAAAGATACGCTAGTGTCTTTGCAACAAGATGGCAATATAATGATAAAAAATGCTGATAAAGACAGTGCCATTGTTGTAATGGATTACGAATATTATTTTAATACTATTTTTCTACTTTGTTAGATGAGAGTCTTTATGCTAGAATTAATTTTGATGTGATAGATGCCAAGAAAGCTGAGGTTGATGCTGCTTTGTTTGACTATTATTGCAGTCATATTATTACCAGTGAATTATACACCTATTTATCTGATGAATTCCCACTGATTCCAGTTTTACATGGACTCCCAAAAATACATAACAATGCAGTACAATCACCATTTAGACCTATTGTCTCAGGAAGTGGTTGGCTCACAGAGCCCTTTTCTATATTTATTGAAAAAAAAACTGAGACTTTTATTGAAGAGACAGGAACAGGTTCTGAGAGACAGCAAACAGTTTCTCAAAGACTTATACAAATATAGTATAAATGGGAAGTTGAGAGATGCCTTTTTGCTAGTAGCCATGGATGTTGTATCATTATTTACTGCCATCCCTCATTCTTTGGGAATTTCCATGGTGCATGAATTCCTTGTTAAACACAGCAAGTATACCCCAAGTAAAATTTATCTTATTTGCATGTTTCTGGAAATTGTGTTAGAAAAGAATGTATTTCTTTATGAAGGACATCTGTTTCTTCAGAAGGTTGGTGTAGCTATGGGCACAGCATGTGCCCATATCTACACCAACATAGTCATGGCTGAGTGGGAGAACTACTCCCTATTAAATCTGGATGAATATGCCCCACTTGTGAGCTTCTACAGGAGATTTGTAGATGACTTGTTTTTTTGTGTGGGGGGACTGAAGAACAACTTATGCTGTTCATTAGTTATTTGGAGTCCAATACATTTTTTCTAAAATTTACATACAAGTTTTCTACTAGTGAAATACATTTCCTGGATGTGCTAGTCAGTACTGACACATACAGGAGCCTCCAGACTAAATTATATAGAAAATCTTGTAGGAGGAATGCCATCTTGCACAGGGACATTATGCACCTGGCCATATATTTCAGAATGTTATCCAGGGTCAAACAATGAGAGTGTCAAGACTGAATAATTGTGATGAAATTTTTAGTATGGGAGCTACACAAATAAGGCAAAGCCATATTTTTCAAACCAAGTCTTTGAAGTTGTCTCTCTAGGCCATTAGTAATAGGAATAGTGTGCATATGTATTTATTTTATACTAGTCATATGACTGGCATAATGAACATTATTAAGTCAAATTGGTCTATATTGAGCTTAGACAATGATATTTCAAAAGTTGTTGGTCACAGACCAAATTTTGCTTTTAAGGCCAAGAAATCTCTTAAAAGGTAGATTTGCTATAAAAATGCAAAAGAAAAAGGTTGGGCAGGTACTAAACAATGCTTTACATGCAATTTCTGTACATTTAATACATCAGCATATTTTATTCATCCAGCCACCCAGTTTGAGTATAAATTTGAAGTTAAAGCTAACTGTTGAACCAGGAATTTGATTTATCTGGTGACATGCACAGTTTGTCACTGTTTCCATGTAGGGAAAACTAACAGGTCACTGATGGAATGAGTCAGGGAGCATATATATTGTATTAGGAATGGTGACGTCAAAAATGCACTAGCCAGACACTGCATGCAGAATGAAAAAGAACATGGCTTTAGATTTCAAGTTGTTGAAATTATTTCTGAAAATATACGTGGAGGTGATGTGAAAAATTTCACTGAAAGCAGAGAATTGCATTGGATTATTTTATGGCAAGCTGATAAATATCCAAGTCTAAATGACAAGGTTTCTATTAAACCTGGACTGAAAGCACAATGTCTCTTTAAATGATACACGCTGTAGCTACTTTTTTACTCTTCTCTGATGTTTATTGGCTGCTTTGAACAAGAGTGAATATATTAAAAGTGTTTGCTGATGTAGTTTTTATATGATCTGAAGAAGCACTAGTATTTGGTGTGAAAGCGCTTACCTCATTAAACTTTTAACATTTCATGCTTTCAGTCGTGTTTCTGTGCCTTGTTTTCTTGACTTACATTATTAAATGTAGACTATAAAATATTTATTTCCATCTTCACTACAAGATTAAGAGATACAGTAGATAAATTAATTAATAAAGATCAAACTGGATTTATAGTCAACAGATTAACATATGGTAATATAAAAAGGGTAGTAATTATCTTAGATTTAGGAAAAGAAATGAACAAGGAACTGGCGCTAATTAGCTAAGATATTGAGTGAGTTTTTTATTCTGTAGATTGGAACTACTTGTTTAAAACTTTAGAAGCATCTGCATTTCAAGAAAAATTTATTGAAATATTAGATAAACTATAGCTTGACTCCAAAGCATATGTTAAAACTGATTGTTACATTTCTCAAGGATTCACTTTAAACAAAGTCATAATGCAAGGGTATCCTTTGTCCCCTCTGCTACTTGCATTAGTTATTGAACTCTTACCTAATAGTATAAGAAATCATGAAAACAATTTGATGAATTCTCAATTAACAAGGATTGTCAATCTAAAATACAACTTTTTGCAGATGCTATTTTAATAACTTTAGGAGATTTGAATTATTCAGTTGAAGAAATAGATGAGGAAATTGAAAACTTTCAAAAAGTATCACAGCTGAAATTTAATAATAAAACTGAAACTTTAGTGTTAAATCAATTACTAGATAGTATGTTTAAAGATAAATATAAGTATAGTTGGAAGAAGAACTAAAATATTTAGGAATAAAAATCTATCAAGATGTGTTTAAGATTATTAATAATAATTTTGAAAAAATAATTTAAGAAGCCAGAGTCAATAAAGCCTACATGGTAGAACAATGATTTGGATTCAGTAAGCGGAAAGCACTGCCACGCAAACAAGGTAAACACTGTGGCATGATAATTATCGTATAAGCAGCTGAATTAGATGCTAATCAACCAATCCAAGATGGAGGAGCTATTCAACAAGCTATAAAGCAACCATGTGACTCAGTGCTGATTTCCCTGCAAATTCCAAAACCTATTGGAATACAACCATGGAAAGGAGTCTACACAGAAACAATGTTAGGGGCTGCTGTGGCTTTAATTCATGTGTATGTGCAACAGGCTGAAGTATATGCTGCTGCTGCTAATGGACCAAAGCCAAGAAGGAGAAGAATTTTCAGACCCCAAGTAACGTATCACAAACTACATGATTTGGAAATTGTAGAGCACCACAGGGTAGATACAAACATTCTACAGGAACTCTGCACCCTCTGTCATCCTCATCTCAGAGCCAAAAGTAAACTGAGGTAAACACACCCCAGTGGAGACAAAGGTATGTGTAGCACTTAAAATCTTAGCTATATGTACCTTTCAGAGACCAACATGGGACATGCTGGGTGTGACACAGGCATCAGTATCCAGGATCCTCCATCAATTCCTGAATGATATGCTCCAACATGCTGTAGCATATTACCCTGAAGTACTGGGTGCCATACATTGCACACATATGGAAACTAAGGCACCACCAGGGAACAGGGAAGGTTCTACATAAATAGAAAGGGTTCCACTCTATTAACTACCAAGTCATATTTAATGCCAAGGGACTCATCTTGAGCATGTGTTTTGGCAACTCTGGCAATTACCATAACTCACATATCTGGCACACCTCCCAGCTGTATAAGATGTTCGCTAGAGGGGATATTCCACAGGGGTATTTACTTGGGTATGCAGGTTATGCACTGGAACTGTGGCTGATGACATCCATCAGAAATTCACACACACCTGCTGAAGAACGCCATAAAGAGGCACACACTCAAACCAGAAATATCACAGATTGTGTGTTTGGGCTGCTGAAGTCACAGTTCTGGTGCCTAGATATATCTGGGGAGCCCTGCAGTACAATCCAGGGACATGTACTGAAATACCCACAGTATGTGTCACGCTACATAACATCATCCTGAGAAAACAGCTTCAGCAGGATCAACAAGAGGAAGGAGCACTCATCCCACCACCAATGCCAAGGTCACCACAGCCACATGCAGGTGAGGAGTTAGAGGGGGAACCATCAGTTGTTGTGGGTGTAGGCAGATGTAAGTGTGCTCAGTATACCCACACATTGGCTAAGAGACAATGCCTAGCACACTCACATACCACCTAAGAGCCTAAAACCTTCCTTCTACACACATACATACATATACTAGCACTGATGCTAGGCAACTCTCACATCCTTTACATCTCCATGTATTGGCTGTGTACTGCTTGAATCAGACAGAGTCAGTCCTGAACTAAAACTGTTGCAACTTCTGGATTTACAAAGTAAGTACTGAACCTGGAGTGTACTGTGAAATAATATGAATGAGTAGTATATCCTTGTATTTCATTACTTAGTAGTGTAAGCAAGTAAAATGCAGGATATTTGTACAGAAATTACCTTAACATGTGACAGCAGAGACTTATTTGACTTATATGTGTCCATTATTAAATAGTAGGCCTCAGGCATCAAAGATTCACACAGTCATACCTCTCAAAACTTTTGATGGTCACTGCATGCCATCAGTTTAGCACCATACGTTTGTACTGGAAAATCATTAAAGAGAGAAGTTAAAAAGTAATGATATATATTGCAGTTTCAGACTTCACAACCCTCACAAGATCATTCACAATAAAGTTGGAAAATGTTGATACTATCATCTGTCTAACTTTCTAAGACCATTTAAGTCAAAGGTACAATTACCAGTTCAACATCACAAATGCAGATATACTAAGCACTAAGTCAGCTATACACCCTGAGCATCAGACACAAAGCTTGTATATCCCTGGATACAAAAGATACAAAACAGGGATATGGCACTGTTATCATCACTTGCACAGGGTGTTGTGGGGGGGGGGGGCAGGAAACCTAGGCTGACACAAAAGGTTGGTGAGTGTGTGTGTGTGAGTAAGAAAGAGAAGCAGGCAGACATTTGGGTAAACCAACAAATAGCCAGTGAGACAAAATTAGTTTTAAGCTGCATGGCTGAATCAAGTATCTGTTTTGTGTGTGTGTGTGTGTGTGTGTGTGTGTGTGTGTGTGTGTGTGTGTGTGTGTGTGTGTGTCAGTAGAGATCCTCCAGGTGAAATTGGTGTGTGAGTGTTTGCATGAACACAGACATGCTCTGTGGTAGCTCTATGTCTTGGTATGTCAGACAGGTGTGAACTGTGCTTGGTAAAGGTAGCAGTTCATCTTTGTCATCCCTGACTATGAGAACTGTCTCTGCCAGGAGTTGCACTGGCACATTCATGCACACAGTCCGATGCACTGCTGCTGCCTAAATATGACTGATGTCTGCTGGATGAGCTCCCTTCACAAGGACACCAAGACCACGACCCCATGGCCTGCCACATCTGGGGGTGGACAGCTCACCCACTGACAGAGCAGTGAAAGTACTGCCGATATGGGAGCATGATCAGGCACAGTCACATTGGCTAACAGCAGATAATGTGGCTGACCTAAGCCCACAAGGATGCCATTCCCCTCCCAGCAGACATTCCATCACAGACACCCCTTGTTCCAACATGTCATTCATCCAATTCATTAAATAGGCAACATGGTGGAGGTAGTCATGCAGGCTAGCCAGTTCCACATCTACAACCCTAAACATTTCTCTAGAGCACCTATGGGAACATGCCTGTGCTTCCATGACAGCTCTAAACATATGTTGAGTGGTACAGGAAGAGACATCTGCATCAGGTGAATGATGGACAGCAGGCCTCCTCCCAGCACCTCTAAAAACCATGCTGTGTGGCACCTCTCCCACACTTTGGCTATGGCCAGAGTCTACAGGCACTGAATCCACAGTAACCACACTTCCCTGATCGAATGTTTCACCTTTTACCTGTCCAATATCTGAGGGCTCACTGGAATGGGTAGGCGATGGCCTATATCTGATGGAATTGCAGGGAATGTCTGTATGTCAACCTCAGTGTCAGATTCAACCTCTGCACCCCCTGACTGTGCCTCTGTTTGGCCACCATCATCATCATCAGAGTCTGCTGATACAGTGACATCAGGTGGTAGAAGTCCCACACTTCCATTGTCAGGATCACCTGTGATGATAAGCAACAAACACAGGAAAAATGAATACCTAAACTACTATACTCCAATATATGCTAACAAAACAGTGCTGCCACTAGTAGACAGTACAAAAATACAAACAACAGTCCTGACATCAACTATTTCTTTGAGTTGCTCATCAGTACTGGCATAAAAATGTTTAACTTACCATCTGCAGATGAGGGTATCCTCTGCAAGACAGATAGCCCTGGAAGAAGTGAAGTTAAGTTAAGCAAAAGGTAAGGACAACATCATCACGATTAACATTAACAAAGGGGGTAATACTTTTACCCCTTTATATGTCCATTAACAATCTTTTCAAAAAGAACTTGGAAGACAACTCCAACCTAAGCTAATGTGTTGTTAACTATAGCAAGTTTCAACCCCCTCCTGTTCTGCACTTTCTTGGGAGCTGTCTGGATCCCTGACAATGGACAGTACCTCTTCATTTGGTGTTAGTGGTGGCTCTGTAGCAGGCCCCTCCCAGTATCCATCTAATCACAGCCCACTGCAGCTGCTCTCATCCATGCAGATGTGATCATGTCAGTGGACCTATGGCACACCTGCTAATATGTCCTGCTATGGCCACCCAAGATATTAACATCATCAACAATCTGCCGGCAAATCTGTATTCTGCCTGACTTATGTCCCTGTCCCCTTTCAAGCAAGAAGCCACCATTTTGCCTAAAAGTATCGATGATAACCTGGTTTTCAGCATCAGCGAAGGTTGGTCTTTGAGGATTGAAGCACCAGAGTGGCATAGTCCTAGGTCTCCTAAAAGACAACAGGAGAATAATACACACAAATATCAAATAAAACAGGAACTGTATCATCTCAGTATTACCCACTGAAGAAACATAAAACAGAGATATGAAATTTGAACAACAGTCTGGATGCACAAAAAAGGAGAATAACAACAGCAATACATCCTTTTTGTGCCATAACAGAAATCCAGTTTTGCCCCCCCCCCTCAAAGAAAAGGCAAATGACACAATTTGCTAACAAGCCATCTTTGAAATGCTAAAATTGCTATCAAATGAACTGTCCCTGAAACATGTCCACAGATTTATCACAGAACATTCCATTTTAAGATATTGCCACTCATGTATACCTGTGAAATGCCTTGACAAACATGCCCATGGCATCAGTACACTTCTAACTAATCCATACAGATAAAAGTGTAAAAGCCTTTGCTTCAGAATTTTCTTAATTACATTCTGGCATGCGCAGTATGTAGCTGACAAAATGCAACCATGTTTTCTCAAGTTCAATAATTCTCTGTGCATATATAATCCAAAGTAATAGCCTCTGTTCTGTAGTCACCACATAAACAATTCTCCTCACTTTCAGTTTTTATAGCTACACAATTGCCTTTTCATATGGTATAGATTCAGGGCTGTTAGCACAGTATAGATGCAAATGAAGTGTGAATTGATTAGACTTGCTGAATCCCAAATACTTGGCTCCATGTAGTACATGTAAACATAGTGTAGGCACTTCATCGGTGTTTATTTTTAATGGATTGTAACTGTGAATGAATACTTGTTGAGAGAAGTAAAACACAACAGCACTGCAGGCCACTCTATGTACAGTGGATGTGTCAGATTAGACTTACAAAGTGTTTGATGTAAGGCTGGAAATGTAAGTAAGCAGCGCACAATTCACAGGTTCTGTTCATTAACATCCAACTTCCCCTTCATTTGTGGGCAACTACATATGATATTATTTCCATTTATTATCCTCACACATTTTAAGGTGAATGATATAGAATGGCTTAGTTAATGTATGTCTCAGATTACTGGTCAGAGAAGAGAAAATGACCAACAAACACAGAGAGGTAAGAGAGATGTATATTTGCAAGCAAAAGTCAAAGCTGGTTGTGTGATCACTTAGTGCACTACCTCCAAAAATAAAAAAAATGTACAAATAACAGTTGTATGGTTTCATATTATTGTAGATGATGTTGCAGTTGGTTGTACGTAGAATGATTTCATTTCTTTGCTGCAAAGTTGTTTGTGTGGCAAAGAGATATAAGGCACCCTTCCTGTGTTCTGAAGGTTCATTGGAGTTAGAGTTCAAATCCAGATCTATGTAGAAATATCTCAGGTAAACCAACATTTTCTAGTGTGGATGTCATACATTGCCTTTCATCATTTCAACTACTTGTCCGTTTTTTTTCTTTTTTTTTAAGGGGGCAGTGTTTGTACTATGCACCACTTAGTCCAATCACAGGAAATGGAGGAAAATGAATAGCAAGTTTGGCTATGATTCTGTCATTTGTGCAAACTGGACAACTGGACCACCTAGAAAGCAGACAGAACACATGCATGCAGGACCCAGAGAGCCAATAATAAAAAATGGATGCATTCAATTAATTCTGTTGAGCACAGTGCAAACCCCTAAACAGTGATGCACTGCAGTTAACACAGTGACGTTAAGAATGTCATGTAACTAGTCCTGTGGCAGCAGGTGCAAGTGTAGGGCTGGTTGGTCCTGGCTTTTAGTACAGGGTGTGCAATCTTTTTTGTTACTGTTGTAACAGTGCAGTTTATAGCAATGAACTGAAAAACAGACAAGTGGTATTTCAACATTCTTGTGGCAACAGGTGTAAGTGTGGAACTGCCACAGACATGGTCCTGGGTTCTAATACTGGATATTCCATACACTTTTACTGTTGTTCCACTTCCCGTTAAATTCACTCCCACTTATAACACTTTAGATAGTGGAGCTGATATGAATTATATGTATGAGGGATGAGATATCATTATTGTGTTTTCAAATATATGATTGAGGGTATACTATATGCTATAGTACTGTAAGTATAATTCTGCTATCTGGACTTGTATGGCCTTCACAATTACCTAAGACACATACACAATTGGATCTATATCCAATAACCATTTCAGGTTACACACATAATTTCAGCTCATACTATCACCTGGATTTATGTATGATTCCTGACTATGTCTGAGCAGCACTTCTTCTGTGGCAAAGATGATAAATCAATGCTGTGTAGGAAAATATTTTGCCCTTATGCCTAGGTTTCAATCCCAAAGTGTAAAGATCAATTTTCGCAGTGTATAAAGGTAAAAACAAATGTGTCAAGTCATTACATTTATGCTTCCAGTGCATGTCTGTAAATCTAACTCACCTAACAGTTACCTTCCAATTTCCAATATATATCTTGCTACTTCAGTTGACACACCTCAAACTATTGTCAAGTGTCAGAATGACCTTCCAAATGAAATTATTTAATTCCTCCCTGCTTGGCCGTGCTGCTCTCTTCTTAACATCACACAAACGCATTACTTGGGTTTGCGCACTAACAGTAAATGCATTAACTGGAATTGGTGGGAAAGCTTCATTCTCCATTGCTCTAGTTCTGCTAGTATGTGTGAGTGGCACTAGAGGGGATGCTGCCAAGTTTGGGGTACATAGGTGGGGTGTCCAGGAGTCTAGGAGATTTATTGGACTCACTGTAAAGCGCCACAGCCAAAGGCATCTGCAGGGGACTATTCTGGCTCACAGTACAAGTCTAAGGTGTAGAATAGTTTGGCCCAGGCTTCATCCAGTGCCATTGGTACCCTGCACACTGGATAGCAATGTAGGCATCATTTTAATGACCTATACAGGAGAAAAAGTGATAGTCTCAACCGTTGGTTGGAGGAATGTGAGACTGTGGACATCCCACAACTGTATTAGTATGACATGAACAGGGCACTTATAAGACTTAGAAAGCTTAATATAGGCAAGACTGGTATGCATGATGCTCTTCTGTTCTTTTCTGTTCTTTCCTCAGCTGCCAGCAAGCATGAGTTCAATTGGCTAGCTCATGTTGCTTGATTGGAGAGACTGATGGAAGCAAGTGGTATGTATGCAGCAGAAAAGAAGTGTTATTGTACCATTAAAAGTTAAAGATAGATTCTTTTGGTAATTTATAGGGTTGCATCAAATTGACCATGCATATCCCAACTGTAAAAGCAAGTATGCATCCATTAGTGTGTAGCACAAATCAATTGTTTATTTTTTTCAATAATATTTAGAGTAAATTAAAAACTCTATACCAGTGCCACAAATGCCCTGCTGTAAACTGTAATCTGTATAACTAGAACACGCATATGTACAATATATGCGCATTTCAAGGAATACTTTCAGCAATATGTAGTATAGTGTGTATCTGTTAGGATGTATACTTAAATGTAATACTTCAGATAAAAGAGTTGTATAATTGCATTAATGTATTGTATGTCACATATGATGGTAATAATTCTGTCTCTTTTTTCTCTCACCCCCAGCCCTTAACTCTCTTTTTTTATTTTCTATTATGTGTCGTCAAAATGTCTCCATGTCATCCATGCATACCACATGACTAAATACAGCAAGGTAGGCCAGCCCCAGTGAATCAGCCTTTCCCCAGTCCACTGCCTCCAGCACCAATGCCCAGCACATCTGAAAGCCAACCTGGCAGCACTGCCTCTGCTGTCCCTGCACACCTCAGGTAGTACTGCCCTGGAAGCTGGTGCAGTTGTACCCTTCGGGAACAGTGGCAGAGGTGGTAATTTCATCACCCTCAGCAAGTTGCTAGGGATGGTACATAGGGTCATGCAATGCACCATTGTACGCCTATGCTGAATGAAGAGGCTGCTCTCCCTCATGTTCTGTAGCAGAATTAGGAGATGTCAAGCACTCCAGCCACCAGCAGAGTAAGGTGACAGTGATGACAGTCCAGTGGGTGAGGACTTGATTCTCACTGTCTCCAAACTTGATGGGCATGACCCTGCATTGTCCCCTCCCTCACCCCAATTATGGTGTCCCACAACCTTTTGTGTCCATCACCATCCCTGTGCCTTGTCTTGTTTGTCTGGTTTGTTTGCAATTGCTTCCTCACCTACTCAAATTACCTGACCCAGATGTACTTATGGCCCTTCCCCAACATTCCTCTCTTACTGAAATTTAAAAAATGGGCACTTGTCCAACAACAAAAAAAAATCGTCCCATACATAGCTCTCTGTTTTACACACATCTTCTTGACACACTTGATTGGTCCAATTGGCTATACAACACGACTGCATTGTTGTCAACCCTCTTTGTGGAGGTGACAGTCCAAATTCAGTTAATCTTCTGCAATTATTTTCAGTTTGCACTGTTAAAGAAATGGATAGCTATGATTCTTTCCTCCCTTCCTTCTGCACATTCTTGTACTGCTTTCCCTTTGTTCTTCCCCTGCTTGCTCCCCATTTCACCACTTTCCTATCTGCCCCATTTTAACACCTTTAATCTGGTCAAAAATAGAATCACACACAGCACACATAAGTAGCAGAAAAGCAGTGGATCCCTTCACTTTCTGGGTACTATGTTTGCACCGATGTGCAGCAATGGTGAGCAGTGGCAAAATGCTGCAATTACCTCTGCACAGTGCTGCTTAATCCAGCTGCACTATGCCAACACAAGGAAACACATGTACTATAAAGCACAGAATAAACGATATCCAAACTGCCCCAGGTGGAATAATGCAGGTTTAATGTCCAACGCACAGAGTACAGCATAAAACAGCACAAAACAGCAGCACCAATTCACCAATGACCCAGGTTTCGTCTTAAAGCATTGACTTCATCAGATTGGTGAACTAGTAACCAACAATATATATTAAGCTTAATTGATTAATAACACCTAATTAACAATACATAAAACACAATTACTTCTACCACATTATCAAGAGTAACCCTCCTATATTCTAAATGTTACTCTAATTACATACAGAATATGAAAGTTAAAAATAAAGAAATAAATATGCAATAATGAAAAATGTGTTTAAGTCTAATATATTTTATTAATTAATAATTATAAAATATTTAAAATGCACCTACGTAACATAATATATAATGTGTGGGGAAAATTGAGCAAAATGTATACTGTAAAAAGTATACAATTGTATTTCTCACCAAAATGAGCTCATATTGCACATACGTCCTTAATAGTTTAAAACTGAATTCTAAACACATATATATATTATTATTTTTATTATTGTTGTGTATATACATTCAACCACAAATGTGTTTAAGTCTGAGCCAAGGCTTGATGGAAATGTACTCATTCAACCCTGGATAAGTACATGCATCAAGCCTAAGTTGCCATGTAAGTTCACTCATATCCAAATGGTATTGAGTTATTCTCCCCTGTTGGTCCAGTATCACTTGCTGTATAATGCAAAATTTAAATGTATGTGTAGTATTAGCTATAACATGTCTTGCCAGGGAATGGGTGGGTTTTTTATGCTGTATATCCAATATATGTTCTTTAATCCTATCCCTAAACCTTCTACATGTCTTTCCCACATAAAATGCCCTGCAATCTTGACATTTAGCTAAATAAACCAAATTTTTAGTGTGACAATCATGGTGGCCCCCTATAACAATAACACAATTGTTGACCAATACTTTGTGTCCTGTTGTCAAAATATAATTACAAGTGGTACATCTTCCACATTTAAAATTACCCCTTACTCTGTTACATGAATCCTTACATTCAGCTGAACTTTTTTCAAAAATATCTTTCAGTGACATGTCCTTTTTATAAACGAACTTGGGCTTGTGGGAAAAAAGTGAATATAACTCCCTGCTTTTTTGAAATACTTCCCAGTATTTCATGACGGTCTTGACTACAAAATCTGAATCCCCATTATATTTAAGGATATAAAAAATAGTATCACTACCATATTTATTTTGTCCAGTGTTACTATTGTAGTATCCAAATTGATCTATATCTGATGTTAATATTGGTGCCATAACATTGTTATCTCTTTTTTGCTGAATTTCTTTTCTTAAATCCTCACATAACTGCTTCGGATAACCTCTATTAAGAAATAATCCTGTAATGAACTCTAATTCTAGATGAAAATCCAAATTGTCACTGACCATGCGTGCTGCCCTTACCATCTGCCCTTTCACAATGGCCCTTTTCTGATAGCTAGGGTGCCAGCTGTCATAATGCAGGTATGAGTTCAAAAAGGTGGGCTTTCTATAAATGGTAGATCTCATCTTACCTTCCTTCCTATCATATGTTAGCCTTACATCAAGGTATTCTATCTTAGTATTATTGATCTCATGTGTAAACTTTAAAAACCACACCGTATTATTAATGTATTGGATAAAATTCTCCAATAGTGGTTTGTCACCCGTCCAAATAATAAAAATGTCATCCAAAAAACGTAGATATATTTTAATAAATGGACTAAATTCACTTTTATGTACATATTCTTTCTCCCAATATGCCATGATGTAGTTGGCGTAAATGGGGGCACAAGCTGCCCCCATAGCTACACCAGTCCGTTGCTTAAAATAATGGCCATCAAAATATAGAAAATTATTGTCCAATACAATTTCCATAAGCCTAACATATGCATTGATTTTATCTTGTTCATAAGCCCCCGTAACAAACAGTTGTTCCTCTAACCAGTCGAGACCAACATCGTGGGGAATCACGGTAAATAAGTTGCAGACGTCTATGGTGACAAAGTAAAATTCTTTAGGTACTACCAAATGTTTAATCATTTCTAAAAAGTGCCAAGAATCTTTAACAATATGTGGTATTTTTTCTAGACCAACCTTTAATTTGTGGTCCAGAAACTGACTGATAAAACTTACTTTACTTCGCTTTCCATCTACAATTGGTCTGAATTTTACATTATCAAGCCCTTTATGAATTTTGGGGATTCCAAATATACCACTTATTACAGGGTGTTCATTTATCATAAATTTATATCCATCCTCCATAATCTCTCCTTGAAAAACCATATCGTCCAAGGCCAAGTCAATCTTTTTATAGGCTATATTAATTTCATTGATGCTAACTTCATTGTAATTGTCCTCAAATAACATGGACGTCATAATACTAATATAGTCTTGTTTATTAACTATAACAACCCCATTGCCCTTGTCCGGTTTCATAATGCGTATACTATCCAATTTACTTAATGCTGCCACTGTGTCATATTCATGTTTTGTCATATTGTATCTGGGTTCATGTTGTCTATGCCTGTAATATTCCCTAAATTCCTGTTCACAAATATTCTCAAAAGTTGCCACTACTTGGCTCATAACAGGGTTATAAAGGCTTGGTTTTGTTACTGTACTAATATCACTACTGTTAATGTTACCCCTTTCATCCCCAAAAATCGTCTTCAAGTTCATCTTGCGGGTGAAAAGTTTTAATGCAATCAAAGAATCAACAATATTCCCCCTTCTACATGGTACAAAGTTAAATCCCTTTGAAAACAAATCAGCATGATTATTACTTAATTCAATACTTGAATAATTGTATACCTTAAAATCATGACTTGTGTTATATAATACTTTGGGATTACTTAAGACACCTTCACATTGTACTGTAATAACTGAGGTACTTTGTCCCTAAAATAGTTCTTCATAAAAACTCAAAAAGGACTTAGAAATAGGTGAAATACACTGGTTTACAGCCACAGACACATCAGTATTCACAATGTGCTGATTAAGACAACCTACTGCATGAACCATGTCTACATCAATGTTCTTATTACATATCGTATTTCCATCTAAACATGGTTCATCGTATACTAAATTACCTTTATCTAAATTATAGTCATAAGCAATTTCACCACTCCCTTCATTTTCCAAAAAAACAATAGAATCACTCAAAAGAGGGTGTATGCTTAAGTTCAGCAAGGAAGTATCACACATCACATTTTTGTTAGCTGATAAATTTGCAGTTTGTGCTGTTGTATGGTTAGAAAGAATTCCATTACTACACACTCTAGAATCAACGTAAAATGCATCAATATGACTGGTCTGTAAATTACATGAGTCAAGACAAAAAAAAACCCTCCCCCAGTATTGACATGTATATCAACTGCATCGTTATTTATAGCTGCATCCACATCATTAATTACATTATCTAAGGTGTCGTACTTAAATTTAAATTTAAACACATTGTCCACACAGTCCTTCTTTTGTTTCATTCTGTTTCCACATTGTGTTAAGCTCATTTCGACATTTTGACTAGTTTGAATAGTGCGACTAGTCTCACTGGTCTGTGTATGTGAATCACAATCCCACACAAGATTAGTTAAATCAATATCACGATAAAAAACATTATTATTAACCAGGGGTGTTTTGAAAGGCGTACTTACTGCCCTTTGATTACTTTTGTCCATCCCCTCTGTGGGCCACTCATACTTTTGTTTTTTGATCGTGCCCCCATCCATATTCCTTGTTGGTCGTCCTGTTCCGTTCCTTGATTCCGTAGACGCTCTGATCGTCTTGGGCCCTCCCCCAAGCCTTTATAACCCTGTTATGAGCCAAGTAGTGGCAACTTTTGAGAATATTTGTGAACAGGAATTTAGGGAATATTACAGGCATAGACAACATGAACCCAGATACAATATGACAAAACATGAATATGACACAGTGGCAACATTAAGTAAATTGGATAGTATACGCATTATGAAACCGGACAAGGGCAATGGGGTTGTTATAGTTAATAAACAAGACTATATTAGTATTATGATGTCCATGTTATTTGAGGACAATTACAATGAAGTTAGCATCAATGAAATTAATATAGCCTATAAAAAGATTGACTTGGCCTTGGACGATATGGTTTTTCAAGGAGAGATTATGGAGGATGAATATAAATTTATGATAAATGAACACCCTGTAATAAGTGGTATATTTGGAATCCCCAAAATTCATAAAGGGCTTGATAATATAAAATTCAGACCAATTGTAGATGGAAAGCGAAGTAAAGTAAGTTTTATCAGTCAGTTTTTGGACCACAAATTAAAGGTTGGTCTAGAAAAAATACCACATATTGTTAAAGATTCTTGGCACTTTTTAGAAATGATTAAACATTTGGTAGTACCTAAAGAATTTTACTTTGTCACCATAGACGTCTGCAACTTATTTACCGTGATTCCCCACGATGTTGGTCTCGACTGGTTAGAGGAACAACTGTTTGTTACGGGGGCTTATGAACAAGATAAAATCAATGCATATGTTAGGCTTATGGAAATTGTATTGGACAATAATTTTCTATATTTTGATGGCCATTATTTTAAGCAACGGACTGGTGTAGCTATGGGGGCAGCTTGTGCCCCCGTTTACGTCAACTACATCATGGCATATTGGGAGAAAGAATATGTACATAAAAGTGAATTTAGTCCATTTATTAAAATATATCTACATTTTTTGGATGACATTTTTATTATTTGGACGGGTGACAAACCACTATTGGAGAATTTTATCCAATACATTAATAATACGGTGTGGTACACATGAGATCAATAATACTAAGATAGAATACCTTGATGTAAGGCTAACATATGATAGGAAGGAAGGTAAGATGAGATCTACCATTTATAGAAAGCCCACCTTTTCGAACTCATACCTGCATTATGACAGCTGGCACCCTAGCTATCAGAAAAGGGCCATTGTGAAAGGGCAGATGGTAAGGGCGGCACGCATGGTCAGTGACAATTTGGATTTTCATCTAGAATTAGAGTTCATTACAGGATTATTTCTTAATAGAGGTCATCCGAAGCAATTATGTGCGGATTTAAGAAAAGAAATTCAGCAAAAAAGAGATAACAATGTTATGGCACCAATATTAACATCAGATATAGATCAATTTGGATACTACAATAATAACATTGGACAAAATAAATATGGTAGTGATACTATTTTTTATATCCTTAAATATAATGGGGATTCAGATTTTGTAGTCAAGACCGTCATGAAATACTGGGAAGTATTTCAAAAAAGCAGGGAGTTATATTCACTTTTTTTCCCACAAGCCCAAGTTCGTTTATAAAAAGGACATGTCACTGAAAGATATTTTTGAAAAAAGTTCAACTGAATGTAAGGATTCATGTAACAGAGTAAGGGGTAATTTTAAATGTGGAAGATGTACCACTTGTAATTATATTTTGACAACAGGACACAAAGTATTGGTCAACAATTGTGTTATTGTTATAGGGGGCCACCATGATTGTCACACTAAAAATTTGGTTTATTTAGCTAAATGTCAAGATTGCAGGGCATTTTATGTGGGAAAGACATGTAGAAGGTTCAGGGGTAGGATTAAAGAACATATATTGGATATAAAGCATAAAAAACCCACCAATGCCCTGGCAAGACATGTTATAGCTAATAGTACACATAAATTTAAATTTTGCGTTATACAGCAAGTGATACTGGACCAACAGGGGAGAATAATTCAATACCATTTGGATATGAGTGAACTTACATGGCAACTTAGGCTTGATGCATGTACTTATCCAGGCTTGAATGAGTACATTTCCATCAAGCCTTGGCTCAGACTTAAACACATTTGTGGCTGAATGCATATACACAACAATAATAAAAATAATAATATATATATGTTTTTAGAATTCAGTTTTAACCTATTAAGGATGTATGTGCAATATGAGCTCATTTTGGTGAGAAATACAATTGTATACTTTTTACAGTATACATTTTGCTCAATTTTCCCCACACATTATATATTATGTTACGTAGGTGCATTTTAAATATTTTATAATTATTAATTAATAAAATATATTAGACTTAAACACATTTTTCATTATTGCATATTTATTTCTTTATTTTTAACTTTCATATTCTGTATGTAATTAGAGTAACATTTAGAATATAGGAGGGTTACTCTTGATAATGTGGTAGAAGTAATTGTGTTTTATGTATTGTTAATTAGGTGTTATTAATCAATTAAGCTTAATATATATTGTTGGTTACTAGTTCACCAATCTGATGAAGTCAATGCTTTAAGACGAAACCTGGGTCATTGGTGAATTGGTGCTGCTGTTTTGTGCTGTTTTATGCTGTACTCTGTGCGTTGGACGTTAAACCTGCATTATTCCACCTGGGGCAGTTTGGATATCGTTTATTCTGTGCTGTATTGTTTGGCGTTTTTGAACTGGTACATGTACTATAAAGAATTCATGCCATTGCATTATCATTATTTATATAAAAGTACTCAAAAGTTTTAGATATACCTAGATTTGAACCCAGTATCATCTTGGCTCAAAAAGAAATGTGTCAGTGCATTTACATCTGCTGCCACAGAGTCAGTTAAGTAGCAGGTATGTTTTATAGACTCAGTACTAACTCTCAGACTTTAGCAATTCAGCTCACATTTGCGCACTTCTTAACAATGCGGAAACAGGGAAAATGAATGGAAATGTGTATCTCACATGTGCAAACACTTTGACAACCATCGAGCAAACCTACAGCTCACCACACTATGGAAAATAAAATATTACAATGTGTTATTGTTGTTTACTGTCTATGCCATGAAATTACATTGGGAAACTTAACAAACTGAAGGACCTATCTAATAATATGTCACATATTTACAATACAGCCATGTGTTGCCTCCCCCCAAGCACTGCAACCCTGGTGTCTCAGTACTTTTTCCACACATATAACACCTACATCTCAAAAATTAATAACAAATGCGTGATATGCAATGCAAACCAATCTGGTAACATGCAGAACTAGACTATTGATCCATAAGCCTAAAGAGCCCTATCTGCAAGGCTAGGGAAGGATCAGCATGGACCTCATCCACAAGGACATAGGTGACCTTCAACACATTTGACCTGATCCATTTTGGTTTTGTTAAGGGTAGATCTGGACTTATTTGATACTGACTCCAAAGACCTGGATGAGGGATAACAGGACATAGTGCCTATGATGAGTTATCCAAGGCCTTTGACACAATTCCCCCATTCAGATATCATAGAGAAAATCTCTCATACATTATACTAGATGGATAGCCAACTAGCTCATTGGCAGAACACACACTGTCAAAGTTGGGGACTGCACCTCCACCACTAGACCAATTACCAGTGGAATACCACAATTATCTATGCTGGGCCCTCAACTGTTTAGAAACTATTGCTCTGAAGGCCAGGCAAAGGTGGTTTACCAAGTTTGCAGATGACTGTCAACTGGGTGCAGTCATACAGAGTCCCCCAACAATGTTAACACATTACAGACACATACAAATGAATAGTGCCAAACTCACGGACTGAACCTTAAATAAAAATAAATGCCTCATTGTCCCCTTTGGAAATGAAGTACCCCTGCTAATTATGATATACATAGTACCCTTCTAAGCTCAAAGACAGTGTTGCAAGACTTGGGAACACATGTTAATAGCAATCTACACTTCAATCATTATGTGTCCATAGTGGTAAGACAGACATTCTACATTTTGCACCTCATAAATAAGGCCATCACATCCAACACCAGGGAGGTCATATCTTTGCTGTACTCTACCCTTATCAGACCTTAATTGAGTACAATTCTCCCTTCTGTCTGTACCTCACCAGACACCTGCAGCAACTGTTAAAAATACAGAGGTTTCTGACCGTGATAATCCAGGGCCTGCAAAACATGACATACATGGAAAAACTGAAAAACCTGTCACTGTACTCAGTATCATGCAGGCTGCTGAGAGGTGATCTATGCCTGGCCTACAGAGCAGTCTCAGACCCTGCCCTACTGGAAATGCTGGACATCTGCAAATCAAATGGGACAAGAATAACTTGCTGCAGGGATCTCAACCTAGCCTGTGACATAAACAGCACATGCTGGGGAGACCGATAAATCTTCCAGCAATTTCCACTCCTCTGTAATAGGCTCCCACTGCATGTGAAGCAGTGCTCCTCAATGACCCTATTCAAGCACAACCTTGACAACTGGATGGGTGATTGTAAATTCACTCCTGGGGTGGCACCTATGTTCCTCATGAACAGGATCAGTCAGTGCTGATCACAATATTGCTCTGCTAACAATGACCATCTAACTATGCTCAATAAAGGTACTTATGATTTGACATGGCTAGGCTTGTAAATGCTGTAGAGCCATTAGACTAGTAACCTCATATGAAGATATGAATCTATGCAGGCCTCCCAACATCTTCTCTCCAACATGGCCTGCTGATGTCATCCACTATAAGCTGACCTGCAGTCTTGTAAAATTCAGACTTGTGCCATGGTGCTTGTGTAAAGTTCTGAGTAATATATAGTATGTGCACTTAGTTAGGGATTCTATTCTCACTAGAGTCAACTGGGTATATGTGTGTGTGTCTAGACAGAAGAGTAGAAGTGTGTATTCTATAGTTACTGCTTCAATGACATGGATTGACAGTATTTTGATACTTGCATATGTCTATATATCTATTTCATGCAAGCCTCCCAATATCTTCTCTCCAACATGGCCTGCTGATGTCATCCACTATAAGTTGATCTGCAGTCTTGTAAAAGTCAGACTTGTGCCATGGTGCTTGTGTAAAGTACTGAGCTCTATAGTCTGTGTACTTAGGTAGGGGTTCTATTTTCACTGCAGTCAACTGTGTGTGTGAGTTTGTGCTCTTTGCTTGACATTACAGATTGCCTTTAACACCAGCATGTGGGACACTTTTACTGCCATATTCTCCACAACATACACTGCTAATGTCATCAGCTGTAAAGATATGTCTGAGACACCCCAAGTCAGACTTGAGCTGTGGCACTTTTGTAAAATACTAAGTTCTGTAGTCTGTGTACTTAGATAGGTAGGGGTTCTATTCTCACTGCAGTCATGTGTGTGTGTGTGTGTGTGTGTGTGTGTGTGTGCGTGTGTGTGCGTGTGTGTGTGTGTGTGTGTGTGTGTGTGTGTGTGTGTGTGTGTGTGTGTGTGTGTGTGTGTGTGTGTGTGTGCGTGTGTGCGTGTGTGTGTGTGTGTGTGTGTGTGTGTGTGTGTGTGTGTGTGTGTGTGTGTGTGCGTGTGTGTGTGTGTGCTCTTGCTTGACATTATAGACAGCCTTTTACACCAGCATGTGGGACACTGTTATTACCATATTCTCCTCAACAGATACTGCTGATGTCATCAGCTATAGCTGATTTGTGGAAATGCACTATTCACACCAAAACAGGGTCAGAGACAAGTCTGGAGGCCAGGCAGAAATCAACTCATCCTGTATGATACAGATTACAGTGACATGGGTTTCAGTCTATCAACATACATCATGGCATGGTTTGTAGTCCCTGTGTTTTCTTAGTGAGAAACCTCTGTGGTCTCTCTAGCTCCTGTATGTATCTGGTGAGGTACATGCAAAAGAGAACATTAGACTCTATTAGTGTTCTAATGAGGTTCAAGTACAGTGCTGTCATACAATCCTAAAATCTGAATATAATGCTATGACTTATGACGTGCACAACATAGGCTTTCGATACCAGTGTGGACACTTGGTGGTCGAAGGTCAGATTGCTATCTACATGTGTTCCCAGTGCTTGCCTCACTGGGTTTCAGCATAGCAGGACTGTTGTCAATGCTGTAAATAAATTTGGTTTGAATCAAAGTTGTAGATATTTTGGACTCTTGGGCTCACCAAATCAGTTCTTCCTGTTTTTTCAAAAAGGTTTTACTTTTCAGGAGTGAATTTTTTGCCTTTGTTTGTTCAATGCTGTAATTAGCAAGGAATTCTACTTTTCTGAAGTACAAAATAAAGACCAATTTCTGTATTTGTAGATCATGTGGCTTTGTTACCAATCATTTGTGTGTGTCAGCCCCTCCTGTAGTATGTTATTATAATTGATGGAAATAGATTCCAAACAGTAAAGGGACAAGCACAGATCCCTGGTGTTTGCCAGTGGTGACAGCTGTACTGTTACAGGTTGATTCACCAACTTTCACATTGTGTTCTGTTGGTGAGCCAGTAGGTTACCCATTTAGTTACATAAAGGTTAATCTCCAGTTGGGAGAGTTTCTCAACGATACTTAGATGGGGGATTGTGTCAAAACCCTAGGCCAGATTAAGATAAGCAGTATGCACTGTCTTACCTTCATCCAGGCCTATCACACAGAATAAGTTGACTGTGACAACATCACAGATCACCTGTGGAGTGACTCAGCACATACACTTTCCTGATACAGTTGAATACACACTTCAACACACCCTCCAAATGGCCTATGTTCCTGTAGAAGGATGTACATCAACATGCATCTATCTGAGCTGGGGGGGGGGGCACCACCTGATGCAGGTATGTACAGACACATCCTGACTCTCCTCAACTGTGAAATAGACCAACATGTCATCATGGACATTTTCTAAATGGACACTAGTAATATCCCGGCTGTGTGCAACAGGCCTGTGTGAGTTGTTAATGCTACATCATGTCTGTCACATGTAATAGATTTTCTTAAAGAGATCATCAAGTGCATGCATGATAACAACACTATCATACTGTCGAACTTAACTAGGCCAAGGCATTAGACACAAATCATTAAGGTATTCAATCAACACTGTCAGATGGGACCATAAACAGCTATATCACCAAGTGGGTAGACCAATCAACACTGTCAGATGAGGCCATAAACAGCTATATCAATAAGTGAGTAGACCAGTGTATCACATACATAGCATCTCACTATGTTGAAATGTGTGAAGTGACCTATATCTCAGATCCAGTGATTAGGTCCGTACATCAGGGGTGTCTGCTAGGCCTTTTCCTGTCCATTATTTAAGTGATGAAGAGATGACATACACACCCTGTGTCCAAACAACTGCCTGAAGGACTACAGACTGTGGGCAATCATTGACTTTAACTGTGATATTAGTATAATACAGGCTGTATCAACACTTAAAGATTGCTGCCACAGCCATGACAACACTCGCAACAACATGAAAACATGGGGGGACTTGTTACATCAGGGAAAACACACTACCCAAGTATAATGTGGACATCATACCATATAATCAGGGCAATAGGTATGTGACCTGTGTCCTTGGGTAGATGGTAAGTGGAACATCATGGTGATGACTACTTCCTTGTATGTAACACAAGTACTGAGTATGTGAAGGACATCCACATCAGAGGTCATAATACCTCCATAGTTCCCAGTCTTCATCACACCAATAACTGAGTACAATGCACCCTTCTTCATGTACTTACCTACATATCTTCCACTGAATTGTAACTGAAGTGTACCACCTTTGTCACAGTTTGCTGTCACCCAGCTTATTGGCCATACCTAGCCATACCTAGGTATTCTTTTTGTGGCATAAACATGACTGTTTGATTGTGCAGAACACCCATCAAGTTGTTTGACAACTTTAATGGTGTAGATAATATTCGTGACAATGTGGATTGTGTCATATATCTATATATATATATATATATATATATATATATATATATATATATATATATGTGTGTGTGTGTGTGTGTGTGTGTGTGTGTGTGTGTGTGTGTGTGTGCCATGCACACCAGTCATCTAGCCTGTATTGCTCATAATGTCACTTCAGGTATAGTAGTGTCTCTCCTAACACCTCCAGCAGATGTTACAGTGCTAGGACAGTGTGCGTGATTACCCTCATAGAGTGTGGATGTATCATAATAGTTGGACACATGCATTTCTACAGAATCATTTCTTATCACTCTGAATCACAAATATTATGTCAAAGGCATAGGATTATTGGTGGTATTGTTTTGATATTATCCGTGATTAGCATTTGTTCTTTTATGTCGTCTATGAGCCTTTACCTGTGTCCCACTTGCTGGAGACCTCTGCTGAGATTACACTCATATTCAGGGAAATCAGTTTGCACACCTTCACAATATAAAAACTACCCCAGTTGTATGCCAGATCACTGACAGATGTCCTCTGCATTATTCATGTAAGGATGCTTATTTCACACAAACATCCTTCCCATTGTTATGTCACCTTGTGTGACAGTCATATAATACACATTTTAACTGTGCAGTCCCTACTGTACCATATAGATATGTGATTGGTGCTGCTGCTACAACCACCTTCCATTGACATGCCCTCATCTGCTCTACATTAGGTTGTTTCACCTGTTCTCTTTCCCTGTATTCATTCCTACAATTCATTTGTGTGTCCCTATTCAATGCACACACTTCCTCTGAATGTTTATTTTACATGGCAGTCCATGTACTATTACAAATCATTTACACAACTTCAATACAGAATGCCAGGAATGTGATATCACAATACCCTGCACTGTAGATATACTGCCCCGTGCTGTGTTTGGACCATATACTTAAAAGAGAACCACACCCACAGACTCAAAAAACTGTTTACTTCATCATGATTTGGTGTTTCCTACAGTTTAGCACCACTCTGGGACTATTTACAGGTTTTTAAATATTTTTATATATTATTTCTGAGTCTGACCATATGGGGTCTAGCATCTTGATGTGATTCTGATTGTTTAATCTGCCTTTAGGTATCCCACAATGCAGTGTTTGTCTGTAACAAAATCACATCATGTAGGCCTATTTCTTCCTAAAGCTCCGGTCACTGTATTGATTTTACATGCATACACTGTTGCCTTTCAGTCAATCAGTTTTAAGCAACATTTCATAATGTTCAATGACTACTTAAAACGCAAACAGTGCAAATGTGACAGAACAGACTTCCAAAGTGCTTTTTACTGCTGCTTCTTTTGAGCATGGCTAAATTGCAGTCTTTTTTGAAGTCTGAATTGAACTACTTTGACTCCTCTCCCATCCCCTTCACACCTAACCTCCCTAGCTGTCAAAGTGCTAAGGGTAATTTGAGCTGTTACCTGCTATGACTGACAGCTCACAGCAGGAGACTAAATTCATGTACTGTTTCCTCTGTTCTTTCTGTATGGGTAGGGGAAGGACCAGGGAGCTGTGACATCACAGCATGGGTGAGTTTTTAGAACAGTCATGGTGATGTCAGCTTGAGGAGGGAATTGGTCTGAAAACTACCTGTATTCATTGGCCTGGATGACATCAGTGAATTACAGACTGAAACAAGCTTTTCCAGGGTGGGATAAAAGTTTTTTGAAAGTGAAATCACCACAGTACAGTAAGGTAATGTTCTGGTGGAGACAAATAGTCAATTTAAAATATTTTAAATGCTGTATTGTTGTTTATTCATAGCAGGGACTGTAAATAGGGAGAAAAAGGACAGAGAAGTTGAGCATTTAATAACAGAATCCCATTGCTGTCCTTTAACATTCATACCTCTCAAGTGTCCAGATTTTCACAGAATTTCCAGATGTGTTCCTTATCAGATTTGTGGCCTTCTGCCATATCAATGGAATGATCTCAGGACTGATGTGACTCAGTATTACATACATTTGAGTTTCAGACTTCAAATCCTTCAGAACATGTATCTTAACACAAACTCCTAGTTATTCCAGCACATTTATATAGAGGCAAATATGTCCCTATTTCTGGGTCATTGACCCCCACCCCCTTATGTTGGCCTTTGTTCAGATGTCTTGCACTAAGAGATTGAAAGCTATCTTTGAAGACCTGGTCATCACTGTGGCATTTCATACAAAACCACGGACTGTGAGTGCTCTGATTTAAACAGGAGTGCTATCCATGTTCACTTACATGGGTTCCTGGATGGCAACACTGTTGCCAGCCATGAAGCCTCTCTTAAACATGGTGTGCGGCATGAACATACATGGCACTCTGCTGCTCGCCATGCACCACTGTGCACACATGTAAACTCAATGTAGGCTTTTGGTGAAGCCTAGTCAGAGTTAATTGAATCCCAAGAAGAATTGTTATTTCTTATTAAAAATGGAATGAACGTTTTTTGAATTTCAAAGATAGATTAGTACTTATTAAAATTGTTATATTACCTATGATCATATACACATTGAATTCAATAGCTTTAATACCTGACAAAAAAACTTTTAAAGAAAATGGAAAAAAATGATTTCTCCATTCTTATGGTATCCTGAAAAGCTAAGAATCGCGTACAGAAATCATATAGTAGTAGTGGTAGTATGGTGGTATTAGCTTCCCAGATGTAGAATCTTATTCTATTACTGCAAGTTTTAACTCTGTTATACTCTGGATAGACTCAACTTAACACTAGTCAGTGGAAAATCATTCAGGAGTAGATTTTACTAAATTCTTATAATTTTATCAAGTATGATAAATTAGAAATATGTAACAATCTTTCATTTCAGTCTTTAAACTCTGCATATATGAAATCAATTTTTAAAACAGTTAAGAAACATGTTTTTGAAACTCCATTAATATCACAAAGACAAAGGATACCACAAGGCCTTTGTCAGCTTTGTCCGCAATCTCAAAGGTAACACAACAGTGTGCTGAACAAATTGTAAACGCAACCAGCTGAAAGGAATCAGAGGATACAGCAAACCTGCTGGCTGATAAATTTAATCCCAATTTCCCCCCTTCTTCCCCTCAATATCTCTCAGGAGATACTCTCGACCATAACTTTTCTGGCTATCACTAGCAAGCGAGTCTTCAATGCACTTTCCAAGGCAAAGAATACTACCTCAATGGGCCCTGATAATATCCTGGGATACCTCTTGGATAGCATGAAATATGAGCTATCAGACGCTCTAAAATCACTGCTCAACATTAGCCTCCTAACTGGCTTCATCCTTAGTGAATGGAGGACTGCAACAGTTAATCCTCGGCACAAGATTTGGCCTTCTACTGACCTGGACAACTACAGACCATAAGTCTGACTATTCTTGTATGTAAAGCCATGGAAATAATTATCATGGATATTTTAAATAAAGACACAAGGAACCAGTTTTCTTATTTACTTCTACAAGGATTACAGATATTGAAAATAGTACAAACACTGATAGCCATTTGCTAAACAAACAATACAGTCTCACAATGCAAACAGACTTAGCATGACCAGTAAACTTCTCTGCCTTTGGAATTCACATTCATCAAAACAGCATGATATCCCACATTAAAAGAAAATGTATCTGGCCAGTGGAGGATTAAGTTTACCTTTAAGCTGTTTTAAAACCATAGGCTCCTAGCACACATTTATAGAGCCATGCCCATGTGTTCTTTGATTTAACTTTCTGATTTATTAAATAATATTCCTTGTATAATACAGCATCATTTGTTAGAATGGTGTTTTAAATTTGTAGTTATGAACATTCCTCTATTAAGCAATGAAACAAAATGTATGAACCAATAATGACAAAACTACTCATTTCAGAAAATTTCAATCATAAAAGGCCACTCAAACTTCTGTCATTACAATCCACCAATATTACTCAATAAATACAATCTCTACAAAAGTAAAAATAATTCAAATAATTCCACATTAAAGAGCCCTGTAAATAACAAAGACATTGCTACTGGCAAACAACTTTACATTTCAGTGTTTCATCTACAAATTCAGTGCCTGCTGTCTTTGAAGAATTAATCGCTTATGTAACATTAAAAAAATGGTAAGGTGGTAATATTGTAATAGGGAATGACTAACAAAGTGATAGGTTCATAGTTACTAGCCATCTCATACAAGGAAGGAC